>NC_091173.1:30005352-30042852 GCF_040958095.1 Procambarus clarkii | reverse complement strand
GTCGTTATAGTTCAGTGACCCATGACTTTGAAAGTTTCAGACTAATAAATCATTTCTAAAACCAATGCTTTAATAGCTTTTTATTATCCTAATTAAACTAAACTAAATAAAACCGAAAATATACTGTAATATGATAGACATCTGCTATTTGAGAAATTATTTATTGGAACAACTCCAGCGTGAGCGAGTGGACGGGTCTAATCCCTGTACACACACACCATGCGTTTCTCGTTTCAATTCGTCGCCACAGTTCAGTGACTACGGCTTCGAAATAATAAAATTAATAAATCATTTAATCAATGGTCATTTAACAGATGATGAGATTATACAAAATGTTACTGGCACTGTCGACGTTCCCAGCACCAGCACAGCCGTTCCCAGCACCAGCACAGCCGTACCCAGCACCAGCACAGCCGTACCCAGCACCAGCACAGCCGTACCCAGCACCAGCACAGCCGTACCCAGCACCAGCACAGCCGTACCCAGCACCAGCACAGCCGTACCCAGCACCAGCACAGCCGTACCCAGCACCAGCACAGCCGTACCCAGCACCAGCACAGCCGTACCCAGCACGAGTACAGCCGTACCCAGCACCAGCACAAAAGCAGCTGAAGCCAACACAGCAGCAGCGAGCACCAGCAAAGCTGATGCAAACATCTAAAAACATCGTGTGTGAAGTGAACAATTAGAATAAGTGTTAAATTCAAGTGTGTACATAGTGTTAAAATTAAAGTTGCAATAATTCTAATGTACAATAGTTTTCAAGAACTGTATTGTAGTACTCAACATACAGCAAAACCACTTTTAATAATACAGTGCTAACGGCTTAATGCACTGCAGTACCTATTTACTGTAGAGCATTCACAACTTCACAAAACTTCAAGATGGACATAACTCCAACAATAAGGTAAATACATGAATTACAGTACTTTTAGTAGAGTAGTAAAATATAGGTACAGTAAGTAATATGATACAATGCATTTTTATTGTGTACAAGAAAAAAAAAGACACTGACGCAAACGCCTCTTGAAGGTCACCTCTTGCAACGAATCCAACGCTCCAACGAACTGGGGGTGGTCCCATATAGTACGTTGAACCGAGGTTGTACTGTACTGAAGATAACTCCTGGCTCTCGCACCCACAAAACTAACACCACACGCAAAGCACAGTGCAGTAGCGACACCGGAGCCAGAGCACACGACCATCGCCTATAGCATCAGCCTCAAGAACTGAGGTGTGGGTAGCCGGCGCGGGGGGTCTGGGGCTCCCCCTTCCCCCTCCCGGGGAGGGGGGAGCTGCGCAGACAGCGGCGCGGCAGTGTGACGTCACATTAGTTTGCTTGTTTTCGGTTGGGGAGTTCTATCCACTAGTTCGGTTTTTGGTAGCAATTTTAACCAGAATAGGGGTTTGTTTTGGGGCGCTTACCTTTCTGGGTGCCTGTTCCGGTCGATGGCAGACATAGAATGCTTCCAACCACACGGGGGCTTCTATAGGCCATTGCTCCCCTTGCCTCTCTGAGGGGGCCCGGTTCTGGCCGTGGTCCCCGGTAGGCCTAAGAACTCCATACACATGACTGATGCCAAAGTCTGACATTAGCATATCAGCCTGGGATAGCTCCGGGGAGCCGACGGGGCTCCCCCCAGAAAGTTGTGCCTACTCCTCGAGTCTCAAAATGCTATCATCTTGAGTCTTCAAAATGAGAATCTAGTGAACCGCGCGAATCTCCATCATCAACAACAAGAAATAACCCTCCTCCGCGAGGATATTAGAAACTTTAAGGCTAGCCAAGAGCAACTCCAGCATGACTTGAATGATCTCCGTGAGGAAAACAATCTTCTGAAAACTGATGAAGCCATAAAAAAACAGGAGGAAGCTCTCAGCAAAATGACTGCATGTATCAGTACATTATCCGCCCAACGTTCCGTCTCCCAGGAAGAACAAGACCAACAAAAGTTGCTAGACTCTGTTATTGTGTCGTCCCAAGATATACCTGTGGAATGTGAAGGTGAAAAGTGTGTTGAAATACCTCAGGCTCTCATAAAAAACGAATTGCAGGTCATTCTAAACAAAACTGACATTATTGCTGCCTACAGAGTAGGCAAAAAGAATCCATCAGGTCAAAACCAGCGGAAAATTCGCCTGAAGCTAACTTCCCAGTCCATGAAATCCCATCTTGTCTGGACAGCTGCATCCCAACGGAAGGGATTATACATCAACGAGTGCTTGACTAGGAACAGACAGCAACTCCTCTACCGCCTGCGTCAAATCTGTCATCAAAACCCAGATGCGATTCATCAGTGCTTCGTTAGAGATGGATTGATAAAGGTGAGAAAGGCCGCAGAGGGCAAAATGTTTACAATTGCTAATGAAGAGAACCTCAACACTTTCCTCTCCCAATGTGGTTTGTCTCACCATATTATCACTCTCAATGAATTAACTTAATTAACCCCCTTGTCAACTAGTGGGGCTAGGTATCCTAAGTCTCCTTGTTTCATTTTTTTACTTAATTTTTAACTTACTCTTCACTAGTCATTTACTGAACTTAATTAATTGAGTGCATTAATATTTCTTCAGGTCTTATTAATTATACAGTCAGAACTGAACTATTTATAGTTAATAATCATTAGCTTAAATTTGCCTATGTTTATTATTCAACTTTTTCTTTGATTTCATTTATTACCTAGTTTGCCTAGCCTCGCCATACTCCCCTACTCCATTGTACCCCTGGCTTTCCCTGTATCTCAAATTGCAAATTGTTACTTACAGTGTACCTGAGAGTACTTGTAAGCAATCTACCTCATTTTTTCTTTTTTGCTCAATTTGTTTTTGTATTGTATAGTCTTGTTTATATCTTTGTTTTGTATTTCTATATCTTTTGTTTTGTATAGTCCATGTTTATATGTTTTTTCTTCGATTTCATTTATTACCTAGGTTGCCTAGCCTCGCCATACTCCCTTACTCCATTGTACCCCTGTAAGCCCCTTGTAAGCTACCTCATTTTTTTCTTTGTTGTTCATTTTGTGTTTGTTTTGTATAGTATTGTTTATAAATATTTTCCCCCTTTTATAGCTTAATTCTACTTTGTAATTTGCCTTTCTTGCCTTGTTTTCCTGCAACCAGCTTTTTTATGCAGACAAGTATAGACCCAGAACTAAACCTCTTATTCAATATCTATGACAATCATCACTTTAATGATCTAAATTGCAGATATTTTGCAGCACATGATGTAAACAATGTATTAACTCATAATCACAATATCTCTGTTATCAACTTGAACGTTAGATCCCTAGGTAAACACTTCGATGATGTTAGTGCCTTGATTGAAACTATTGACAACAAATTCTCTTTTATAATACTTACAGAAACATGATTGAAAGAGGATACTACTCAACTCTTTAACATGCCTAACTACTCGGCAATTCACAACTGTCGTCAATTTCAGAGAGGTGGTGGCACTGCTCTTTACTACCACCAAGAACTAACATGCTTAAAAGTAATTAGAACTAGAGACTGCTGTGGGGAGTATATCTTCGCCAGCTTCAGAGTCAAGGGTGCTGAGTCTGTCCTGTCTGTGGGTGCAGTCTATAGAATTCCTAACACTGATGTGTCCGAATTCAACTCAAACCTTAGAAATCTAATACTCGATAACAGACTGAACAAAAACCATCTAATTATCGCAGGGGACTTTAATATTGACCTCTGCGAGCCTGAACACCCTACTGCTGTTAGCGTCCTCAACTGTATGAATTCCTGCTTCCTCATACCCTTAATCACTAGACCTACTAGAATCACTGATAGTACTGCCACAACTCTAGATCACATCTGGACAAACATAACCTCTCCACTTACTTCAGGTATAATCACCGATAGCACTACAGACCATTACCCCACATTTCTCTAAACTAACATTAGCAAACCACCTCTAGAGTCAAGGGAGTTAAGTTTTAGGCTGCACAATGAAACTGCTATAGACAATTTTATAACTGCTGCTGATAATGTCAACTGGGAGTCCGAGTTAGGTAACATAGGGGACATCAACCTAGCAGTGCAATCTTTTCTTCAAAAAACTCTTAGCCTTTATAACACCCACTGTCCTATGCTTACAAAACAAGTCACAACCAAAAGGCTTAACAATCCCTGGCTTACAAAGGGAATACTTAAATCCATTAATAAAAAACATGACCTTGAGAAGAAGTATAGGTTAGGAATTGTCTCCAAAGAATTCTCAAAGAATTACTCGTTATTGCTATCTAAGATAATTAGACGAGCCAAAACTAAATACTACGAAGATAAATTTACCCAAATAAAGAGCAACATTAAAAAAACTTGGAGCACAATTTCACAAATATTGGGATCAAAGAAGACTTTAAATAACAAACCAACACTCCTGTCCAATAACGATGGTCAGCTTTTAGCCTCAGATTCTGCTATTGAATTCAATAGGTTCTTCTCTTCCATTGGGTCATCCCTTGCAAATGATATTCCATCTTCCAGTACTGACGTTAAGGACTATCTTACAGGTAACTATCCACAGTCTCTGTACCTAAAGCCTATTAATTCCACTGACGTCAATAAGATAATCCTTTCCCTTAAAACCAAGTCTAGTGCCCTTGAGGAGATACCAACTTTAATTTACAAAAAAGCCTCCAGATCTTTAGCCCCTGCTATTGCATTGCTCTTCAACAAGTCACTTGAACTCCAAACCTTTCCAAATATTCTAAAAAAAGCGAGAGTAACCCCTGTCCACAAATGTGGTGATCTCACAGATGTTAACAACTACAGACCTATATCAATCCTGCCAAACTTGTCAAAATTTTTTGAAAAACTAATCTACAAGCAGCTTTACTCTTATCTAGCAAAACACAATATACTTAGCCCTTGCCAATATGGCTTCAGACCCAAAAAAAGCACTAACGATGCACTTATTAGTATGCTTAACTCGATTCATACAGCTCTTGATAAAAATGAGTTCCCTGTTGGGTTATTTGTGGACCTGCATAAGGCTTTTGACACTGTCAACCACCTAAACCTTCTTCTTAAATTACATCATTATGGAGTCAGAGGACACTCCCTGCAATACATCAAATCCTACCTTACTGACAGGCTGCAGTATGTTTTTGTGAATAATTCAATTTCTCCCACCCTACCCATCAACATTGGTGTTCCTCAGGGCAGCATACTTGGCCCTCTCCTCTTTCTCATCTACATTAATGACCTTCCAAATGCCTCCCAACACCTCAAACCAATTCTATTTGCTGACGACACAACCTTCATTTACTCCAGTCCTGACCCCCTTGCTCTAAATGCCACAGTAAATACTGAGCTAAATAGAGTCCATCTTTGGCTAACTGCCAACAAACTCACCCTTAACATTGACAAAACTCTCTATATTCTGTTTGGCAATAAATCCTCTAATCAAATAAATCTCAAAATAAACAATACCCAAATTTGTAACAAATTAGATGGCAAATTCCTTGGCATTCTCATTGACCACAAGCTGAATTTCCAGGAACACATTCTAAATATATCAAAAAAAGTTTCAAAAACTGTTGGCATTCTTTCTAAGATCAGATATTATGCACCCGGAACTGCCCTGGTGACTCTATTACTCCTTCATCTATCCATATCTCAACTATGGTATTTGTGCTTGGGGTTCTACTACCCAAAATCATTTACGTCCTCTAATTACTCAACACAAAGCTGCTATTAGGACAATATCCAACTCTGGCCCCAGACATCACTCGGTACCCCCTACTCAAATCTCTGAATATGTTGAACATCAAGTCACTGCACATTCTCTCATGTGTATTATACATATATAAAATGCTAAATTGTAATGCCAATCCTGACCTCAAAAGCTTCATAAAAGGTTGTAACAGAACCCATGAGCACCACACCAGAAATAAATGCAGTTTTGATATTCCTAGAGAACGACTTAATCAAACTAGAAATGCTCTACAAATCAAGGGACCCAGATTGTGGAATGACCTTCCCAACCATGTTAAAGACTGTACCTCTCTCAACCAGTTTAAGATAAAAACGAAGCTATACCTAATAAATTCCTTGTAACCTACCTTACCCCTCTATTGTCAACCAATGTCTGTTTTTTTTAAAGAGCGCTGTTTGTCGACAGAATTGTATTTGTGCTGCTTTTTCAGCTATGTTTTCATTCCATGTTTTCATTTTATTCTTTATGCTCAATTAGTATTAAGCTTTAGTCATTTAAGTTTTTCATGCCCGAAACGCTTTGCGTAATAGTGGCTTTAGGCATTGTATGTACTAGCCCTATCTATAAATCCATCACTCTTTGTAAAATCTCTTGTATGTATGTACCTTACCTAAATAAACATTTGATTTGATTTGATTTTGATTTGTTTCAGCACTGGAAACAGACGAGAAACCCACCTGAGGGACGTAGTTGTTTTGACCACGCCCAAGCGCACCCACTCCAAGACGACTTGACGAAGCGCAGGAGAAGAAACCTGCCCTGTTAGCCCCGAACTCCCGAAAGGAGGATGAGTCGCCCAACGCCACCACAGGCTGGATGACACGACCGAAAAGGCCCACAAATTGTGGGACCAAGCGTGGTCAAACAGAACGAGCCTCCCCCCCATCGCCCCGTCAACGGGGCAAACCGCGAAAGGGCCGACGCCCCTTACGAGAACCCAACCGTTGAATAGGGCAATCACTGCGCCGACCAGATGACGCTGGCCCCGAAGGGAACAATGGCTCAGAAACTGGCACCAATGGCCCACCTCGACCAGCGGAACCCGGAACCCTGGCACGACCCCCTCCGAAACTGCCGAGAACGACCACTTCGGAGAATCAACAAGTTTGACATAGGACGACAACTAGACGAATCCGCATGCAGAAACTGAGAGACCGCAGTCTCTGCAAATAGCAATGGACAAAATGGAGACGAAAACCTAAGAGCCAGGGCCCAAGTGGATTCCAAAGAGAGGGTGAGCACCACCTGACGGCATGCGAGGCGAGAAGCAAAAAACAGAGACACCGCTTCCTTCAGGATGGGCGCAAAGAGCTTCAACAGTGCAGCCGACGCCATAGCTGCTGAAGTCAGCGCCCAGATGAAGGCCCTTCAATCAAGGCTCCTACATCCTACTCAAGTCAAGCAGAAGACAGCACGAGAAGGGAAAAGAAACGCAAGACCGAAGTCAAATGCCCACGGGCGCACGACTCCTCCGCAACCAACGGAGCCGAAAGCTGAGGAACCTGCACGTGAAGCTGGAAAAGGCCAACATCCCGAGAAAGGACAGGAGCGAACAAGCACGCATTAAGGTGCTCAAACTCGCCCCCCAGGTAAACCTGCATAAAAGTAGAAGTATCCCGCCAATCAAGCGTGCGAGTCCGACAGAACCCATGCCACACCCCCAACGAAAAGAATGGGCAGTCTGCCAGCCAGGAAGACTCCAGAACCTCTAAACGCACCCAAAAATGGGAAGAAGAACCGAAATCAAACGAGGACGGATCCATAGCAGAGGCATAACCCAGGTCTCACAAGAGGTATGCAGCAAGAGCTTCCCAAGCCACCTTCACGGAGATATGGTTAGTAGAAAACTTCTGGAAAAACGAATTCGAGGTACCCAAAGGCGCCCAGAACCGAACCTGGGGAGAAGCCGAACCCAAATCATACTCATACAGGGAAGGGGGGGTAAGAAAACCCCTCCCCCTGCAACAATAAGCCCTGCGAGGAAGGCAAAAGCACCCAAGCAGGGTCACAGGGGGCCCAAGGCCCCCAGGTTGACTCCCCCCCAGCCCCAGGATTCCCCACGTCGGGACTCGGGGCAGAGCCGTCCTCCAAACCCTCTACCCCTGAAGAAAAGGCAGAGTCCAAGGAAAAGGCAGACAAGAAGGGGGTCTGCTGGTGAGACCCAGAAGCCTCGGCAGGAGGAACCAGCTCAAATGCCTCCGTCCCCGACCTGGATGGGGCAGCCCCCGAGGCAGCCCGAGTCTCATTGCCAACTAAACCCTGTGACGAGGCCGAAACCCTCAGACGTTTTGGAGCCGGACACATGGGGGAAGGTGCAGGAAGAACCACAGGGAAAGGACCAGGGGGCGTGGCAGGAGCCAAAGCCAGAGCGACTAACACCCCCAGGTCAGGGTCCCTAAAACCAAAACGGGGCAGCCTCGAGGCATCCGAGTGGGAAACCAACCTAGCGTGTTGCAATAACCTAAACCTAACATGCAACGCTGACGCTACCTGTACCCTAATAGGAACATCCTCAGAGTAAAACTGGAGCACAAGCAGAGAACATGACTCGCAAGACTCCGGGTCAAAGGTGTCATTGACCCAACAGGCAGCATGATGGAGGCAAAACAGGTGACTGTCACCCTGAGACAAGGGCACACTGCAACCTTCAAACCCGCACAAGGCAGGTTGGAACTCAGGAGATGCATCCATGGGTCCCCGAGCCCCGACAGGGGTTTCCAGGGCCCGTAGGTTAGCAACTACGGGAAGCCCGGGCAAGGTGTTGCTAACCGGTTAAGAAACCCAAACAAAACAAGGGGTAAATGATAATACTGAAAACCCCTGGGACGTGTACCAGCACGGGGGCCTAGCAGAGGGCCACCAAAACAAGGGGAACTATAGACCCACGAAGCAGAACCTCCACCAGGCAAACAAAAACAAAACAAAAGAAAAACCCCGCAAAAGTACACCGTCCCGAGAGGCAACAGGAACCGGTCGCCACTTAGGTGGCAGGCCGAGCAACACCTCGATGCCCTAACAACTCCCTACCCAAGGCCAAACAAGGGCCCCAAGCCCCAGCTGGCCCCAAGGGCGATGCAAATGCTGAGCAGCAAGAACCTCTAGTGAAGCGGTTCCCGAACGCCCCAGAGAAGATAACCCTAACACGCAAGGGCAGTACTCACAGGGCACCTAGGGAAGGAAGCCCCTAAGCGCATGCAGCCCCAGCACTGATGAAGTACTCCTGGCCACCACACACCACACAAAAACAGCAGAGAACACCACACGAGGCAAACACTGCCCAGGAATTTGAGGCCAGAGAAACGTCTATCCCAGATGACACTAGCTTGCGAACTGAAGGCAGCCGGCATGGTGAGGTCAGGGGCCCCCTCCTCCCCCTCCCGGGGAGTGGAGGGCTACGTGGACGACCGGCACAGCAGAAAATTGATTGTTTGAGTGTTTTCCTTGGGATTGTAGGGAGTTTTCTACCTCTCTGTTCAGTTTTTGTTGTAGTTTCTTACCATGTGGGGTTTGCTTTGTTACGTCTACTTTTCTGGGTGTCAAACCCCGGTCGATTGCAGATAAGGAAAACCCCCAACAATATGGGGTTTTCCAGGGCCATTGCTCCCTGAAACCTCTCTGAAGGGGCCAGGTTCTGGCGCTGGTCCCTGGTAGGTCTGAACTCCATAGCTAATGTCCTGGTCTAATATAACATACATTAGCCCAATAAGCTTCAGGGAGCCGTAGGGGCTCCCCACAGAAAAGTTTCAAAAACTGTTGGCATTCTTTCTAAGATCAGATATTATGTACCTCGCCCTGCCCTGGTGACACACTAGTACTCTCATCTATCCTTATCTCAACTATGGTATTTGTGCTTGGGGTTCTACTACCCAAAATCATTTACGTCCTCTAATTACTCAACACAAAGCTGCTATTAGGACAATATCTAACTCTGGCCCCAGACATCACTCGGTACCCTTACTCAAATCTCTGAATATGTTAGATATTAAGTCACTGCACATCCTCTCGTGTGTATTTTATATATATATAAAACGCTGAACTGTAATGTCAATCCTGACCTTAAAAGCTTCCTAGAAGGTTGTAACAGATCCCATGAGCACCACACCAGAAACAAATACCTGTTTGATATTCCAAGAGTACGACTTAGTCAAACTAGAAATGCTTTACAAATCAAGGGACCTCGAATGTGGAATGACCTTCCCAATTATGTTAAAGACTGTACCTCTCCCAACCAGTTTAAGATAAAAACTAAGTACCACCTAATTAACTCTATGTAACCTACCTCACCCCTAAATGTCAACCCATGTCTGCAATTTTAAACAATGCTGTTTGTTGACCAAATTGTATTATTGCTTTTTTTTCTGCCATGTTTCCCCCCCCCCACCCCTTTTTCATTTTTTTCTGATTTTTTCTCAACACAATTTATACTTTAATCTAAGTTAGTATTAAGTTTTAGTCTTATTGTTTTTCCTGCCCGAAATGCTTTGCGTAATAGTGGCTTTAGGCATTGTATGTACTAGCTCTATCTATAAATCCATCAACTTTTGTATTTCACCTTGTATGTATGTACTTTACCTGAATAAATATTTGTATTTGTATTTTTTCTGCCTTTACATCCTGGGACTTAAGGTCATTACTCTATACCACTCCTCATAGGTCACTACAAAGGGCCTGGGTTTACAAACGAATATACAAAATAAATGTGGATAATCTTCCCATGTGACACACAGATGAGCACATACACCTGAATTAACAACACACCACTCTTCCTACACACTGGGTTCCAAAAATCCTTATTTCCACAAATTCCTATCCCTAACTCATGAAGAAAAGGGGAAGCACCGCTATAAGCATCTATAATTACATCATTATGGAGTCAGAGGACACTCCCTGCAATACCTCAAATCTTATCTTACTGACAGGCTCCAGTATGTTTCTGTGAATAATACAATTTCTCCCACCCTACCCATCAACATTGGTGTTCCTCAGGGCAGCATACTTGGCCCTCTCCTCTTTCTCATCTACATTAATGACCTTCCAAATGCCTCCCAACACCTCAAACCAATTCTATTTGCTGATGACACAACCTGCATTTACTCCAGTCCTGACCCCCTTGCTCTAAATGCCACAGTAAATACTGAGCTAGAGAAAGTCCATCTTTGGCTAACTGCCAACAAACTCACCTTAACATTGACAAAAAGTTTTATATTGTTTGGCAATAAATCCTCTAATCAAATAAATCTCAAAATAAACAATACCCAAATTTGTAACAAATTAGATGGCAAATTCCTTGGCGTTCTCATCGACCACAAGCTGAATTTCCAGGGACACATTCTAAATATATCAAAAAAAGTTTCAAAAACTGTTGGCATTCTTTCTAAGATCAGATATTATGTACCCCGCCCTGCCCTGGTGACTCTCTATTACTCCCTCATCTATCCATATCTCAACTATGGTATTTGTGCTTGGGGTTCTACTACCCAAAATCATTTACGTCCTCTAATTACTCAACACAAAGCTGCTATTAGGACAATATCCAACTCTAGCACCAGACATCACTCGGTACCCCTACTCAAATCTCTGAATATGTTAGATATTAAGTCATTGCACATTCTCTCATGTGTATTATACATATATAAAACGCTGAACTGTAATGCCAATCCTGACCTCAAAAGATTCATTGAAGGTTGTAACAGAACCCATGAGCACCACACCAGAAATAAATACAGTTTTGATATTCCTAGAGTACGACTTAATCAAACTAGAAATGCTCTTCAAATCAAGGGACCCGGAATGTGGAATGATCTTCCCAACCATGTTAAAGACAGTACCTCTCTCAACCAGTTTAAGATAAAAACGAAGCACTACCTAATAAATTCCCTGTAACCTACCTTACCCCTCTGTTGTCAACCCATGTGTTTTTTTTTTTTTTTTCAAAACAACGCTGTTTGAATGTAATTTTCTGTAATAATTTGTAATTGTATTTGTGCTGCTTTTTCAGCCATGTTCCCCCCTCTTTTACCTCTATTTTTATTTGTTCTCAACACATTTTATTCTTTTTACCCATTAGTGTTAAGCTTTAGTCATTAATGTTTTTCCTGCCCGAAACGCTTTGCGTAATAGTGGCTTTAGGCATTGTATGTACTAGCTCTATCTATTAATCCAACAAACTTTGTAAAATCTCTTTATGTATGTACATTACCTAAATAAACATTTATTTATTTTTATTTTATAATACTGCACTTATCGTATTTGTTGGAGACCATCCACAACACTACCTTACTCTGGTCGGGTTGTCACTGCCTCTCTCCCAAGTGACTGATAGGGGCTTGCACATGTCCCTGCCTGCCTGGTTCCGATAATGTCCCCTCCCTATACATGTCATACACATTTCCCAATACTTCATTTATATGTCTTATAATGTTCCAGGCTGTTTTTCTACATTTAACACTGTTGTTTCTCTATATTTTCTTGCATTGAATCTGCTTTTTCTTAACCATTTTATCCCTTTTGTTTACATTGGGTTTTCTTTTTAGGAGATTACATTTTCCTGTTGAGATGATGCTCTGTGCATCTGAAAGGGGTCAGAGTTCCAGACTGTTTTCCAACATTTAACACTGCTATTCCTCCCTACACAAGGGTCTTTCTCTTACAATGGGTATATACACACATTGTATATACCCATGTACATATGTGTTCACCATAGCGAACCACTAAGCTAGTATGATGAGCAAAACAAGAGTGGCTGCCACACACATTGAGGCTACCTCGATTTTCTCCCTCACCACAATTCCTCCTCCCACAATACTACACACCTATGTACATGGGTATATACACACATTGTATATACCCATGTACATATGTGTTCACCATAGCGAACCACTAAACTAGCATGATGAGCAAAACAAGAGTGGCTGCCCCACACACAGTGAGGCTACCTAAATTCTCTCCCTCACCACAATTCCTCCTCCCACAATCCTGCTTATATCACAATACTGGTCACTAATTCCTGTAAAATAAATAATTGACCACAAGTTTATTTTGTAAAGGAACCTAAGAAGTCGTTTGAAGATTCCTAGATGGACAAAATAATGCTGTGGTTCTGTGGCTAGTGCTATGAACATTGTGAACAGCATTGAATCACTGATATTTGAACATTGTACACAGCCATTATCACACTCAGGCTCTTCTGTAATACTATCATGGCTAAATAATACAAGTTATATATATATATATATATATATATATATATATATATATATATATATATATATATATATATATATATATATATATATATATATATATATATATATATATATATATATATATATATATATATATATATATATATATATATATATATATATATATAAAATCTATCTCCACACCTGGGAATGTGGACCACGATTTTTTTTAAAGATGGTGTCTGTTTATAAGAGCCCAAAGTCAAGACAACTGGCTGCATCACCAACCCAAAGCGACACAGGCCCGACTAGGCCCAGGAACGATTACGAGATAACGAGCAGCCAGGACCCTGTTCGACCGCAAAAATCCCCGTGTCCGCATATCATCCCTGGACTGATTGCCAAAACTGGCGGCAAGAGCCTTGAACTGGCAAACGTCATGCCAGTTCTGCCTAGACGCAGGCTGCCTAGACGTAATAACCCTGCAGACGACCCGGGAGACTCAAACTCACGAACAGGGAAGAAGGGAAACCGGATCAACCCAAAGCATGTCTGTGGACACATAAGTCAAGGCGCATTAAGAACGGCAGAGAGCCGCAACCGGGCACAACGCATGATGTACCCCTGGCCTGACCAACCAAGCATCAACAACCCAAGGACCCCTCCGGAAAGCAGCAGTCTCGATCATCGCCAGAAAAGAAGGGGACAGCTGCAGACGAACAAAACGACCAGCATGACCAAAAGAACTGAATCCCTGAGCCGGAGGAGAGCATGAAGCTCTCCTACCCGATCTCCAGAGGCTAATGCCAACATGAAAGAGCCTCCGAGAAACAAACCGGAACCGAAGGAGCCACAACAAATTGAGGAAATTAAAGAAAAGAGAGCACTCTGTACAATGACCAGGAGGGCGCAGGCAGAGCATGAGCAGGCCGGAGGTGAAACAACGCTCAAGACAGCTTGCGAAAATAGCGCAGAAGAAACATGAACACCGAACTCAAGCTGAAGCGGCTCCGCCAGCACCGAATTCAAAAGGTGACACCCCTAGTGTTAACACTTACATCAGAGGAGCTCCAGCATATTTCAACACTCCTAAGTATTGTAGTACAGGTTGATGATAGTGAGTGGTGTCTCAGGGAACATAAAGGTATAGTGCTTTTGAAAAAAGGTAAGATAACAGAAATGTGCTAAGGGAAGTAAAAAAATTGGATGAGAAAAAGTTGCACTAGTGTTCCAGTGCAGATAAGAACATTCAAGATGGCTGCCAGGAAGAGGAAAAACAATACAGAGCTTGATTTTGGGGGATTCATTGAAGAAAGCATTGATATAAGCAGTCTACACAACAAGTTGGCAAAATTAGATACTATAGTGAACTCTCCTGTAGAAATAATCAGTAAATTGAAAGAAAGTAATGACCATTTGTGTAGCAAAGTTTTATGTCTTGAGGGTTTAGTGAAAGACTTGTGCAAGGATAAGAATCAATTGGAAACAAATTGCAAAGCCATGGAAGAGGAAAATAAACTCTTAAAAATAGCTTTAGAAGAAGTTAAAGCAAATATAAACATAAATGACTACAATAGATTAGATAAGGAAATTCAACAGGAGGAACAGCTTTTGTCAGCACAGATGAAGTTACACAGGGAATAGACCAGTGCAGGAAGGATATGCAACTCACCTATGCACAAGTGGTTAAGGAGAAGGAAAAAATTGAAGAAGCAGTAAAGGAAGCCAAACACTGCAGCAACCAACATAAAACAAACATTAGGTTGGAAGTGAGAAAGGAATTGGCATCTAAACTGAAGTTGGTGCAAAACACAATTGATCGAAGTCTCTGATAATTTTTGGTTGCAAAGAAAAGAAGATAACATCTAGGTCAGAAAAAGCTGTAGAAGAAGCGATAGTAGTAGATAAAATTGTTGGCCTCATGGAAGGTCTTACTACCATAGAGAATGTGTGCGACTACTGGAGAATAGGCAGGTACGTTAAAGGAAAAGGTCGACCTTTGATGAGTACTCCAAATGGTGCCAAACAGATGGAAGAAAATTACAAAGCGATGAGGATGGGAAAGTATGGTCGGTAAGACAAGATCTTTCAAGAGAAGAGAGAGAGAGAGAGAGAGAGAGAGAGAGAGAGAGAGAGAGAGAGAGAGAGAGAGAGAGAGAGAGAGAGAGAGAGAGAGAGAGAGAGAAGCTGAAACTAAACCTCGTAGAAGCAAAACATCTAAATGAGAGCAGAAACGAAGAAGAAATAAATACTTTTTTCTACAAAGTGATATGGGTAGGCAGGCCAGTAAAATGGGACAAAACAGCAAACCAACAAAATTACTAGAGAGAGAGAGAGAGAGAGAGGGAGGGGGGGGGGGGGGTAGTGAAGTATAAAGAGAGGGGGAACATGTTCCTGAAAATTGTATACACCAATGTAGATGGAATGAGATCACAAATAGTGGAGTTAAGTGATGTAATTCAGCTGCAGACACCAGACATTGTTGCACTCATGGAGACAAAATTTGAAGATGTTATTTTAAATGAGGTCATATTCCCAAGGGGCTACTCAATTTGGAGACAGGACAGAAAAATTAGTAAAGGCGGTGACGTTGCTGTGCTGGTAAAAGAACACTTAACCCTTAAATGGTGCATGGCTATATACCATTTGACACCCACAGGCGAATACAAAAAAACAAAAATTCTTTTTTCTTCCTAACCTGTTAGTTTGTGTTCACTGATCATGGGAAAAATAATAAAAAAATCATAAGTGGCATATATTGCCCGCTACAGGGCGGGGAAGTCTGGCAAAAAACAGGCGCTGACTCAGTGTGTGTCCCAGACAGTCTGTTGCTCGCCAGCTGTCAGGCCGGAGTTGCCACAAAGAGATAATTACCTAATTATTTCAATGTCTCTGATTGATTTTTCGTAGTTTTTTTGCTGTAATATTATTCAATAGTGTGTAGTGTGATATATTTATACAATAAAATGAGTGAATCATCGCTGTACTCAAAAATATGGTGTGCATATTGGTGATTCAATTATGTTCATCAGTGAACAAATACTTTGTCGGTTATTACACTATATACACAGGTTATATATAAATATCTGCATGTTTTGTTCACCATAACGAACCACTAAGTTGCTATTATGAGTCAAAAAGTAACGAGGAGTGACCGCCGTGCACCAGTCAGCCACTCACGCCCTCCCTCAAGTCACCTGACTCACCCACATTCTCCTCCCACAATACTGTTTTTGCTTTTATTCACTATATACAGACGCTATATATAAGTATCTATATTCGTGTTCACCATAACGAACCACTAAGTTGGTATGCTGAGTGGCAGTGACAGCCCGCCACTGGCTGCCACTCCCTCCCTCCCTCCCTCACCTCACCTCACTTGCCACCATTCTCCACCCACCATACTGTTTTTGCTTTTATATACAGACGTTATATATAAGTATTTACATGTTTTGTTCACCATAACTCTACATCTAAGCTTGTATGGTGAGTAAAGGCACAAAGACGTAGGACCTCACACAGCCAGCTGATGGCTGCCGCCCTCAAGGCCAGACGCACTAATATTTCTCCTCCAACAATACTGTTTGTGGTGTTATTACACTATATACACACATTATATATAATTATCCACCTGTTTTCTTCACCATACTTGTACAAGTAAACTGGTATAGTGTCCAAAGATCATCGTGGTAACCAGTAAACAACATGATAAATCATGCAGACGGCGCCACCGCCCTCACCAAAATGGCGGTTCCCAACCTACTCCTCTTGCTGTTTATACCCTCTATACACACGTTATATATAAGTATCTACATTTGTGTTCACCATAGCGAACCACTAAGCTGGTATGGTGAGTGCAGTCAATAAAAGGTGGCCACACACAGTCAAAAGACATCGCCACCACCCTCCCTCCATGGCGCACAGCGCTAAATATCACCACAACCCTGCTATTATCAGAACCCTGGTCAGTTTTATCACAGTCAGGGGTCTTCTGTAATAATATCATTGCTACATAATAGCATGAACAAGTATATCATGTCATTTTTAGGCGATGCTGTGGTCACAAGCTGAACAGCAGTGCTGTGAGCTCATGCTGCGTGTGTCAGGCTTGGTAGCTCACTCAATACTGAGGCCCGTAACACCCGGGAATTTGGCCCATGATTTAAAAAAAAAAAAAAAAAAAAGTCTGTTTACAAGAGCCCTGATGAAGGTGTGGTGAACCCTGTGTATCTGCGGGCTGTTTAAATCTTGCGTAGTACTCCAAAGCATCACATGATGCGATGCACAATTTACTGCAAGTCAGTCAAAGCATCATATGATGCTATGCGCAATTTATGGGTTAAAGGTGAACGAAATAATGATTGCCAATCCATGAGAAGTTGACGTAATGGCACTAGAGATCTGCCATGAGGATGATAAACTAAAGATCATAAATGCATATAGTCCACCGACAAGCAAGACATGGACAAAGTAGGAGCTAGATAGTAAACAAGAGGGTCTTATAACAATAATGAGAGAGATTATAGCGAGAACGGATAAAGATAGATCACGACTGTAGATAGTCAGAGACTTCAACTTGAAATCCATACTGGGAAGCATATTAAGCTAGAACAGAGGATTTTTGGACCTGTAGACCTCATCTTGGAAACATTCTTGTATCAACATGTTAAACAAGCTACGAGGATGAGGGAAGGGGACGTTTCCTTTCATGCTAGATTTGATATTTACCAGGAAGGAGGAAGAGATATTTGATATTCAGTACCTTCCTCCCTTGGGTAAAAGTGACCATGTCATTTTGGGAATAAAGTATGCAATGCGTTATAATCTGGAAAAAATAAGGAGGTTGAAGCAGTTGAAAAACCTGACTTCAGGAGAGGACATTACGGCGCCCATAGAATTTTTTTTAGTGAGTATAATTGGCCAGACTTGTTGCTAGGCAAGGAAGTAAATGAAATGTATGTCAAGTTTTATGAAATACTGTATATGATAAAAAGCACAACAATTTTTATACCAAAACAGAGATGCAGAACTAGGAAACAGGATTGGTTCGACAGAAATTGCGAGAGGGCCAGAGACCAAAGGACACAAAAATGGAATCAATATATGAAGAGGCCAAACCCCCAAACATACCAGCGATACAAAGATGCGAGAAACAACTACACGGCAGTGAGGAGAGAGGCAGAAAAAAGAAATTTTGAAAAAGGGATTGCAGACAAATGTAAAACAGAACCAGGTCTATTCTATAAATTCATATACAACAAATTGTAGGTAAAGAATAATATTCAGAGGTTGAAAATGGGAAATAGATTCATAGAAAATGAAAAGGAAATGTGTGAAACATTAACCCTTAACATGCTCGGGGTTTAATATCCTGTCATCCCCACAGGCGCATGTCATTTTGAAAAAAAAATATATATATTTTTTCTTCCTAACCTGTTAATTTGTGTTCACTGATCACGGGGAAAAAATAATAAAAAAATCGTAAGTGACATATATTGCCCGCTATAGGGCGGGGAAGTCTGGCAAATTATAGGCGCTGACTCAGCATGTGTCCCAGGCATTCTGTTGCTCGCCAGCTGTCAGGCCGGAGTTGCCACAAAGAGATAATTACGGAATTATTTCAATGTCTCTGATTGATTTTTCATAGTTTTTTTGCTGTAATATTATTCAATAGTGTGTAGTTTGATATATTTTTATAATAAAATGAGTGAATCATTGCTGTACTCAAAAATATGGTGTGCATATTGTTGTTTCATTTATGTTCATCAATCAGTGAACAAATACTTTGTCGGTTATTACACTATAAGCACAGGTTATATATAAGTATCTGCATGTTTTGTTCACTATAACGAACCACTAAGTAGCTATTATGAGTCAAAAAGTAACGAGGAGTGACCGCCGTGTACCAGCCAGCCACTCACGCCCTCCCTCCAGTGATCTGACCCACCCACATTCTCCTCCCACAATAATGTTTTTGCTATAATTCCCTATATACAGACGTTATATATAAGTATCCACATGTTTTGTTCACCATAACTGTACATCTAAGCTTGTATGGTGAGTAAAGGCACAAAGACGTACTAGGACCTCACACAGTCAGCTGATGGCTGCCGTTCTCAAGGCCAGACGCACTAATATTTCTTCTCCAACAATACTGTGTAGTGTTATTACGCTATATATCTTTCATACAGACGTTATATATAAGTATTTACATGTTTTGTTCACCATAACTGTTCATCTAAGCTTGTATGGTGAGTAAAGGCACAAGGACGGAGGACCTCACACAGTCAGCTGATGGCTGCCGCCCTCAAGGTCAGACGCACTAATATTTCTCCTCCAACAATACTGTGTGGTGTTATTATGCTATATACACACATTATATATAAATATCTACCTGTTTTATTCACCACATTTGTACAAATAAACTGGTATGGTGCCCAAAGACCATCGTGGTAACCAGTAAACAATACCGTCGTCTGCACGGTGCCGTTGTGCAGACGACGCCACCGCCCTCACCAAAATGGCAGCTCCAAACCTTCTCTTGCTGTTTATACCCTCTATACATACGTTATATATAAGTATTTACATTTGTGTTCATCATAGCGAACCACTAAGCTGGTATGGTGAGTGCAGTCAATAAAAGATGGCCACACACAGTCAGAAGACATTGCCACCACCCTCCCTCCCACAGCATTACTCCTCCCTCCATGGAGCACAGCGCTAAATATCACCACAATCCTATTATCAGAACCCTGGTCAGTTTTATCACAGTCAGGGGTCTTCTGTAATAATATCATCGCTACATAATAGCATGAACAAGTATATTTTGGCATTTTTAGGCGATGCTGTGGTCACAAGCTGAACAGCAGTGCTGTTAGCTCATGCTGCGTACCTCAGGCTTGGTTGCTCACTCAATACTGAGGCCAATAACACCTGAGAGTTTGGCCTACGATTTTTTTTTAAAATGGCGTCTGTTTACAAGAGCCCTGATGAAGGTGTGGTGAACCCCGTGTATCCGCGGGCCGTTTAAATCTTGCGTAGTACTCCAACACATCATATGACGTGATGCGCAGTTGACTGGAACAACGTCCAACACGTCATATGACGTGATGCGCACTTTAAGGGTTAAACAAAAAATTCCAAAGTGTGTACAAAATGAAATCTTCAGGGAACCAGACACAATACGAATTCCAGAGAACAACATAAAACACATAGAGGTTTCTATGATTGAGCCACAGAGATTTTGCAGGAAAGCGTTAGTTGAGTTGACTGTCTAGAAATGAAGTGGAAAGAATGCTCAAGGAGTTAAGTAAGAACAAAGTAGTTAGTCCAGATGGAGTCTCACCATGGGTTCTGAATGTGCACCTGAGCTCAGCATTCCACTTCAACTGACTTTTCAGGCATCCCTGTTTACAGGAGTTGTAGTTGATGTGTGGGAAAAGGCTAACATAGTTCCAATCTACAAAAGTGGCAGCAGGGAAGACACCCTTAATTATAGACCTGAATCATTGACAAGTGTCATAGTCAAAATATTGGAAAAAATAATTAAAACTAAATAGAGAGAACACCTGGAGAAAAACGATATAATATCAGACATACAGTATGGTTTTCGATCTGGAAGATCCTGTGTAACGAACTTACTCAGTGTCTATGATTGAGCCACAGAGATTTTGCAGGAAAGCATTGGTTGAGTTGACTGTATCTATTTGGATCTAAAAAAGGCTTTAAACAGAGTTCCACATAAGAGGTTGTTCTGGAAACTGAAACATATTGGAGGGGTGGCAGGAAAGCTTCTAACATGGATGAAAAATATCCTGACAGAAAAATTAGGGCTGTAATCAGAAGCAATGTATCGGATTGGAGGAATGTCATGAGTGGAGTACCACAGGGTTCAGTTCTTGCACCAGTAATGTTCATTGTCCACATAAACAATCTACCAGTTTGAATACAGAATTATACGAACATGTTTGCTGATGATGCTAAGATAATAGGTAAGATAAGAAACCTAGAAGATTATCATGCCCTTCAAGAAGAACTGGGCAAAATAAGTATATGGAGCACCACTTGGCAAATGGAATGTAACCCTTTAACTGAGCAACACATCATATGATGCGTTCAGTGACTTGCAGTAACTTGCGCTCCACATCATATGATGTATTGGAGTACTACACACTATGATTTAAATGATAGTACTACTATGATTTAAACGGCCTGCGGATACACAGGGTTCACCACACCTTCATCAGGGCTCTTGTAAACAGACGCCATTTTTTTTTAAATCGCGGGCAAAATTTTTGGGTGTGAAGGGCCTCAGTATTGAGTGAGGTACCAAGCCTGACGTACACAGCATGAGCTCACAGCACTGTTGTTCAGCTTGTGACCACAGCATCACCTAAAAATGCGATAATATACATGTTCATGCTATTATTTAGCAATGATATTATTACAGAAGACTCCTAACTGTAATAAAAATGACCAGGATTCTGATAATAGCAAGATGGTTGGGATAATTAGCGCTGTAGTGTGAGGAGTAATCTTGGTAGAGAGGGAGGTAGCGTTGTCTGCTGACTCTGTGTGACCACCTTTTACTGTCTAGACTCACTATACCAGCTTAGTTGTTCGCTATGGTAAACAAAACATGTAGATACTTATATATAACGTCTGTATATAAAAGCAAAAACAGTATGGTGGGAGTAGAATGGTGGCGAGTCAGGTGAGGTGAGGGAGTGGCAGCCAGTAGCGGACTGCCACTGCCACTCAACATACCAACTTAGTGGTTCGTTATGGTGAACACGAATGTAGATACTTATATATAACGTGTATATAAAGTGTAATAACAGCAAAAGGAGTGTGGGGGAGAAGCCATTTTGGTGATGGGTGTGGCAACATCTGCATGATTTGTCATGTTGGTAGGGGTGGCCACTATGCTCTTTGGGCATTATACCGGCTTAGTTGAACAGTTATGGTGAACATAACATGTAGATACTTATATATAACGTCTGTATATAGGGCAATAACACCACAAACAGTATTGTTGGGGTGAAATTTTAGTGCATCTGACCTTGAATGTACTTACCTAAGTGTAATTACCTAGGTAAGTGTAATTACCTAAGTGTAGTTACAGGATGAGAGCTACTCTCGTGGTGTCTCGTCTTCCCAGCACTCTTTGTCATTTAACGCTTTGAAACTACTGACGGTCTTGGCCTCCACCATCTTCTCACCTAACTTGTTCCAACCGTCTACCACTCTGTTTGCGAAACTGCATTGTCTTATATTTCTTCGGCATCTGTGTTTAGCTAGTTTAAATCTATGACCTCTTGTTCTTAACCCTTAAATGGTGCATAGCTATATACCATTTGACACCCACAGGCGCATACAAAAAAAAAAAAAAAAAAAAAAAAAAAATCGTGCTAACCTGTTAATTTGTGTTCACTGATCACGGGAAAAATAATAAAAAAATCGTAAGTGGTATATATTGTCCGCTATAGGGCGGCGAATTCTGGCAAAAAAATAGGCGCTGACTCAGCGTCCGTCCCAGGCGGTCTGTTGATCGCCAGCTGTCAGGCCGGAGTTGCCACAAAGAGATAATTACCCAATTATTTAAATGTCTCTGATTGATTTTTCGTAGTTTTTTGCTGTAATATTATTCAATAGTGTGTAGTGTGATATATTTATATAATAAAATGAGTGAATCATCGCTGTTCTCAAAAATATGGTGTGCATATTGTTGATTCAATTATGTTCATCAAACAGTGAACAAATACTTTGTCGGTTATTACACTATATACACAGGTTTTATATAAGTATCTGCATGTTTTGTTCACCATAACGAACCACTAAGTTGCTATTATGAGTCAAAAAGTAACAAGGAGTGACTGCTGTGTACCAGCCAGCCACTTACGCCCTCCCTCAAGTAACCTGACTCACCCACATTCTCCTCCCACAATACTGTTTTTGCTTTTATTCACTATATACAGACGCTATATATAAGTATCTACATTCGTGTTCACCATAATGAACCACTAAGTTGGTATGCTGAGTGGCAGTGGCAGCCCGCCACTGGCTGCCACTCCCTCCCTCCCTCCCTCACCTGACTTGCCACCATTCTCCACCCACCATACTGTTTTTGCTTTTATATACAGACGTTATATATAAGTATTTACATGTTTTGTTCACCATAACTGTACATCTAAGCTTGTATGGTGAGTAAAGGCACAAACACGTAGGACCTCATACAGTCAGCTGATGGCTGCCGCCCTCAAGGCCAGACGCACTAATATTTCTCCTCCAACAATACTGTTTGTAGTGTTATTATGCTATATACACACATTATATATAAATATCTACCTGTTTTATTCACCATACGTGTACAAGTAAACTGGTATGGTGCCCAAAGACCATCGTGGTCATCAGTAAACAACATGGTAAGTCGTGCAGACGACGCTCCTCCCTCACCAAAATGGCGGCTCCCAACCTACTCCTCTCGCTGTTTATACCCTCTATACACACGTTATATATAAGTATCTACATTTGTGTTCACCATAGCTAACCACTAAGCTGGTATAGTGAGTGCAGTCAATAAAAGGTGGCCACACACAATCAGAAGATAATGCCACTACCCTCCCCTCCCACAGCATTACTCCTCCCTCCATGGCGCACAGCGCTAAATATCACCACAATCCTGCTATTATCAGAACCCTGGTCAGTTTTATCACAGTCAGGGGTCTTCTGTATAAATATCATCGCTACATAATAGCATGAACAAGTATATTATGGCATTTTTAGGCGATGCTGTGGTCACAAACTGAACAGTAGTTCTGTGAGTTCATGCTGCGTGTGTCAGGCTTGGTTGCTCACTCAATACTGAAGCCCCTCACACCCGGGAGTTTGGCCCACGATTTTTTTTGTAAAATGGGGTCTGTTTACAAGAGCCCTGATGAAGGTGTGGTGAACCCCGTGTATCCGTGGGCCGTTTAAATCTTGCGTAGTATTCCAAAGCATCACATGATGCGATGCGCAATTTACTGCAAGTCGGTCAAAGCATCATATGATGCGATGCGCAATTGAAGGGTTAAAGTTCCGGGTCTCAGGAAATCTTCTCTATCAATTTTATCAATTCCTGTTACTATTTTGTATGTAGTGATCATATCACCTCTTTTTCTTCTGTCTTCTAGTTTTGGCATATTTAATGCCTCTAACCTGTCCTTGTAGCTCTTGCCATGAGGAGATACCTATAGCAGGCATGTAATTACCTAAGTGTAATTACCTAAGTGTAGTTACAGGATGAGAGCTACACTCGTGGTGTCCCGTCTTCCCAGCACTCTTTGTCATATAACGCTTTGAAACTACTGACGGTCTTGGCCTCCACCACCTTCTCACTTAACTTGTTCCAACCGTCTACCACTCTATTTGCGAAGGTGAATTTTCTTATATTTCTTCGGCATCTGTGTTTAGCTAGTTTAAATCTATGACCTCTTGTTCTTGAAGTGCCAGGTCTCAGGAATCCTTCCCTGTTGATTTTATCAATTCCTGTTACTATTTTGTATGTAGTGATCATATCACCTCTTTTCCTTCTGTCTTCTAGTTTTGGCATGTTTAATGCTTCCAACCTCTCCTCGTAGCTCTTGCCCTTCAGTTCTGGGAGCCACTTCGTAGCATGTCTTTGCACCTTTTCCAGTTTGTTGATGTGCTTCTTAAGATATGGGCACCACACAACAACTGCATATTCTAGCTTTGGCCTAACAAAAGTCATGAACAATTTCTTTAGTATATCGCCATCCATGTATTTAAATGCAATTCTGAAGTTAGAAAGCATCGTATAGGCTCCTTGCACAATATTCTTTATGTGGTCCTCAGGTGATAGTTTTCTATCTAGAACCACCCCTAGATCTCTTTCTTTATCAGAATTCTTTAAAGATTTCTCACATAATATATAGGTTGTATGGGGTCTATGTTCTCCTATTCCACATTCCATAACATGACATGTATTAACATTAAATTCCATTTGCCAGGTGGTGCTCCATATACTTATTTTGTCCAGGTCTTCTTGAAGGGCATGACAATCATCTAAATTTCTTATCCTTCCTATTATCTTAGCATCATCAGCAAACATGTTCATATAATTCTGTATACCAACTGGTAGATCATTTATGTACACAATAAACATCACTGGTGCAAGAACTGAACCCTGTGGTACTCCACTTGTGACATTTCTCCATTCCGATACATTGCCTCTGATTACTGCCCTCATTTTTCTATCAGTCAGAAAATTTTTCATCCATGATAGAAGCTTACCTGTCACCCCTCCAATATTTTCCAGTTTCCAGAACAACCTCTTATGTGGAACTCGTGGTTCCACATTCCATAACATGACATGTTATGGAATGTGGAACGAAAGCCTTTTCGAAAGCTGTCGAAAGCCTTTTTTAGGTCCAGATAGATGCAGTCAACCCAACCATCTCTTTCCTGTAATATCTCTGTGGCTCGATCATAGAAACTGAGTAAATTCGATACACAGGATCTTCCAGATCGAAAACCATACTGTCTGTCTTATATTATATCATTTCTCTCCAGGTGTTCTACCCATTTAGTTTTGATTAGCTTTTCCAATACTTTCACTATTACATTTGTCAATGATACAGGTCTATAATTGAGGGGGTCTTCCCTGCTGCCACTTTTGTAGATTGGAACTATGTTAGCCTGTTTCCACACGTCTGCTACGATTCCTGTACACAAAGATGCCTGAAAGATCAGGTGAAGTGGAATGCTGAGCTCAGATGCACATTCTCTCAGAACCCATGGTGAAACGCCATCTGGGCCAGCTGCTTTGTTCTTCCCGAGCTCCTTTAGCATATTTTCCACTTCATCTCTAGACACCTCTATCCGCTCTATGTTGTTCTCTGGAATTCTTATTGTGTCTGGTTCTCTGAAGATTTCATTTTGTACAAACACACTTTGGAACTTTTCATTTAATGTTTCACACATTTCGTTTTCATTTTCCGTGAATCTGTTTCCCATCTTCAACCTCTGGATATTATCCTTTACCTGCAATTTGTTGTTTATGAATTTGTAGAATAGGCCCGGTTCTGTTTTACATTTATCTGCTATCCCTTTTTCAAAATTTCTTTCTGCCTCTCTCCTTACTGCTGTATAGTTGTTTCTCGCATCTTTGTATCGCTGGTATGTTTGGGGGTTTGGCCTCTTCCTATACCGATTGCATTTTTGTGTCTTTTGGTCTCTTGCCCTCTCACAATTTCTGTCGAACCAATCCTGTTTTCTGGCCCTGCATGTGCCTGAACTAACTATATCGATTTAGTTGTACAGTTGTGAACAAAACATGCAGATACTTATATATAACGTCTGTATATAGTGAATAAAAGTAAAAACAGTATGGTGGAAAGAGAATGTGGGCGAGTGAGGTGTTGAGGGAGTGGCAGCAAGTGGCTGGCTGGTGTTTGGTGGTCACTCCTCGTTGCTTTTTGGCTCATAATAGCAACTTAGTGGGTCGTTATGGTGAACAAAACATGCAGATACTTATATATAACCTGTGTATATAGTGTAATAACCGACAAAGTATTTGTTCACTGCTTGATGAACATAATAACTGAATCAACAATATGTACACCATATTTATGAGTACAGCGATGATTCACTTATTTTATTATATAAATATATCACACTACACACTATTTAATAATATTACAGCAAAAAAACTACGAAAAATCAATCAGAGACATTGAAATAATTAGGTAATTATCTCTTTGTGGCCACTCCTTCCTGACAGCTGGCGAGCAACAGACCGTCTGGGACGCACGCTGAGTCAGTGCCTGTTTTTTGCCAGACTTCCCCGCCCTGTAGCAGGCAAAATATGCCACTTAAATTTTTTATTATTATTTTTTCCATGATCAGAGAACACAAATTAACAGGTTTAGAAGAAAAAAACAGCGTTGAATGTAATGAAACGCCATTTTCTGGGTGAGTCCCGGACGCTCCCCGGAGCTATCCAGGCTGAATGGATATGTATAACTTTCTGGCATCAGTCAAAGTGCTAGGAGTTCTTGCCTACTGGGGGCCACGAGCCAGAACCTGGCCCCCTCAGAGAGGGACGAGGAGCAATGGCCTATAGAAACCCCTTTGTGATTGGGAGCATTCTATGTCTGCCATCGACCGGGACAGGCACCCAGAAAGGTAGGTGCCCCAAAACAAACCCCTATTCTGGTGAAATTATTGCTACCAAAAGCCGAACGAGTGGACAAAACTCCCCAAACAAAATTATCAAACTAGCATGACGTCATCACGTTGCCGCGCCACCGTCTGCGCCACCCCCCCCCCCCTGAGAGGGGGAAGGGGGAGCCCCAGACCCTCCACGCCAGCGATCCAACTGGCAGTTCTTAGGTTGGATGTCAAATACGCGAAAAACGCCGCCGACCGGAGGGAGGGCGGGATGCCGGGGAGCCTCCGGGACTCACCCAGAAAATGGCGTTTCATTACATTCAACGCTGGTTTTCTGGGGGGAGCCCCGTCGGCTCCCCGGAGCTACTCCCCAATGATAAGTAAAACAGGGAAGGAACCAGGAGGCGGATACCACACGTCTTAACTGAACAACCAAAACCAGAGACAAAACAAAGACCAAAACGAGAAGAAAAAGACCACCCAGGCCAACGACCAGGACGACCCCAAAACTCAAGAGCAGGCCAGAGGGGAACAACGCCCAGGACAGCAAGTGGAATGGAGCAGAAGGAACCGCAACACTGAACGCAAGCAGGAGCGGCTCTGCCAGCACCACCCAACATGAGGTGACAGGACAATCCCAGACGACGGTCCCAGAACAACCCCGAAGGGAAGACAAGCCAACCCTATCAAAGACCGAAGGACCCTTTGCAATGATAGGAAAACCACACAATGCCCCCGGAACAAAACACGCAAGTGGGAGACCATTAACCTGGTCCCAATAACCTGGGACCTGTGTTCAGATTTGCAAAACGCGAAGCTAAAAACAGCGACCCCGCAACCTAAAGGAGCAACATAACCAGCTCCAGCAGGGAAGAATGAGACACGCATCCCCGAGGCATCCAAGAGGATAACTACCGAGGACGAGAAACCGCAGGAAAGCAATCACACCCGGTCTGGAACAAAGAAAAACCAGGACCGGAACCCAGCAAACCCGGTTCCAAGAAAAGGAACCAGGAAGGCAGGAGCGGCAGACCGAAAAGTCCATACCCCCACTTCCCAGACAACGCAACCCGAAGCCTGCAGAAAACCATACAGAAATCGCAGGAACTCGGTACCAAAACGGAACACCGGAGAAGTTCAAAAGCAGGACGTGGAACATGGACAGAGGCCCACCGGAGCACCAAACAGGATAACCAAGAAGCACTGACCCAGACACACAAAAAAGTGTAGCATGGGGAGGAAAAACAAAAATAAGTAAAGGAAACCACGAATACGGCCCAAGGAGCGGCCGGGATGTAACGCACATGACCAACCACAAAATGTGAAGAGGAGTGCGTTCATACCTGAGGGACCTTACCGACAGCAGTGTGCAGTCAGGCACCGAAGATAGGCAAGGAAAGTGTCTAGACAGGGAAAAACCCCCGGGGTCGACAACAAAAACAAAAACAAAAACACCAAAATGCGGGGCAAAGCCCCACAGGACAACAAAGAACAAAAGATGGACAAAAAAGGCACTAAAGACACATGCAAGGTGACCAAACACCACACCAAACACCCCAGTCAGGAGCCATCGACGCAATCCTGCCAAGCGGGGAAGAATAAACAAGGATGAAACAGTGAACAAGGGTGGCGGAGTGAGTAGAGTATCCCAAGAAGATACTCGCTCCAAACGCATGAGCCTAACCAGAGAAGCAAAGCTCTCCAAAGCACCAACGATGGAACTCAAACCGTTCCGTACGTCCAAGGAAAAGTCCTGCCAACCTGTGGAGAACTGTGAAGCGGCGCCCAAGCATATAACCAGCAGAGTAGCGAAGAATAACTAGACTACCTGTAAGTGTGGTCTAGAACAGACATGCGAGACACCGTACCGACACTCAGAGCGCCCAACCCGCACCATTGCCCGCCAAATTATCACCCGCAACTACTGAATACGCAACAAAAGATAAGTAGTTCCTTAGTGTTTGTGTTTATTGACCAATCCCCACAAAATAATAGAAACTGGGTTAGTGGCACAAGCCACCCTTGCGACACATTGTGGGCATGAAACAACGGGCATAAAAGGGATAAGCGCAGAATCAGTTGTGACGGGAAAGTGTTGGAGTGTTGATGTTCGGCAGTCCTCCAATGGCAGGTGTCAAAGCCTGGTCACACTTAAAACAAAAATATAGACTGCTTGCCTGTTGTCTGTGGTAAGTTAGAGGGAGAAACACGTAAAACACAAAGTATGAACAATGAAACTTTAATATATTTACTTTAACCCTCAAACCGCTAGGGGCCCAAATGGAATTCACACCCACAGGCGCAACAAAAAAAAAAAATTCCAAAAAATTCTTTCGTCTTATAGAAGTGTTCATTTTTGTTCCCTGATCACGGAAAAAATAACAAAAAAATCGTAGGTGGCATATTTTAGCCGCAATAGGGTAGGGAAGTGTGGCAAAAAAGGGGCGTTGGCAGAGCCTTCGCCAGATGAGGTCTACTCCGCCCGAGCTGTCAGACGGCAGTTGCCACAAATATATTATTACCTAATTATTTCAATGTCTCTGATTGATTTTTTCTTAGTTTTTTTGCAGTAATATTATTCCATACAGTGAATTGTGGTATATTTATATTATAAAATGTGTGAACCATCGCTGTACTCAAAATTATGGTGTGCATATTAGTGATTCAATTATTATGTTCATAAAACAATAAACAAATAGTTTTGCTGTTGTTACACTATATACACAGGTTATATATAAGTATTTGCATGTTTTGTACACCATAACGAACTACTAAGTTGGTCTTGTGAGTCAAAAAGCAACGAGGAGTGACTGCCAAACACCAGCGAGCCACTCACTGCCACTCCCTCCCTCAACACCACCTCACTCACCCTCATTCACCTTTTACAATACTCTTTCTGTATTTATTCACTATACACAGACGTTATATATACGTATTTACATGTTTTGTTCACCATAACTGTACATCTAAGCTTGTATGGTGAGTAAAGGCCACAAAGACGTAGCTACTCACACAGTCAGCTGATCGGCGGCTGCCCTCAAGGCCAGACGCACTAATATTTGTCCTTCAACAATATTGTTTGTGGTGTTATTACGCTATATACACATATTATATATAAGTATCTACCTGTTTTATTCACCATACCTGAACAAATAAGCTGGTATGGTGCCCAAAGACCATAGTGGCCATCAGTAAACACCATGCCAAGACGTGCAGACGACGCTTCTCCCTCACCAAAATGGCGGCTCCCAACCTACTCCTCTCGCTGTTATCACACTCTATACACACGTTATATATAAGTATCTACATTTGTGTTCACCATAGCGAACCACTAAGCTGGTATGGTGAGTGCAGTCAATAAATGGTTGCCACACACAGTCAGAAGACGACGCCACAACCCTCCCTCGCACAGCCTTACGCCTCCCTCCATGGAGCACAGCGCTAAATATCACCACAATCCTGCTATTATCAGAATCCTGGTCAGTTTTATCACAGTCAGGGGGCTTCAGTAATACTATCACTGCTAAATAATAGCAGTATCATATATATTATGGTATTTGTAGGCGATCCTGTGGTCACAAGCTGAACAGCGGTGCTGTGAGCTCGTGCTGCGTGCGCCAGCCTTGGTGGCTTGCTCAATACTGATGCTGTAACACCCAAGAATGTTGGCCTGGATTTTTTTTCTAGGTGGCATCTGGCAACTATTGGTCGTGGCTGTACTATAGCTGCCCCTATCCCAGGCGGGGAGTTTAAATTATAGCGCTAGACACGAAATCATATATAAATGATGTGCGCGGTTTCGGTTTTGTCACTGATATCATTTATATATGATATGCGCGGTTTGAGGGTTAAACATGACAAATGACTAATGAAATAAAATGACAAAGATACATACAAAAAAACACAATAGATTAAATAATGTTGAAATGGTGCTGAGAATATCGGCTATGGCTGAAACCTCCCTTCGTATACGAGCTAATGAGCTAGTATGCCAGAGAGAGATGTCAACGCTAAGAGCACAAGGAATATTCTGAAGTTGATAGCTGGTCAGGCTCAGACGTCGACTCGTGTAGAGGGCGCTGAGGTGCGGTGAGGTGCGCGGAGCGCGGCAGGTGCGCGGCTGGCGAGTCACCAATCAGGGGCAGGCAAGCTGGTGAAGGGTAGTTAGCTGGTTTGATGACGAGCCGGCGTGTGAAGGGTGTGTGGAGTGGGGGGATCTTGGATACGTTTTGCCTCCTGGTCAAAACGTTTTGTGCTACCGGTGACGTATCTTGAATGTAGCATCTTATACTTGTATCTTTGGCGTAACTTGAAGTAGGGAAGAGCAGGCTCAATCTCTTTTGAAAGAGATTATCGTCACACAGTTAAGACTGGAGGAATGACCTGCACTGTAATAGGCCCGGTGACGTGCGGAACCAATTACCACGTAACGTGGTGGTGTTCCACGATTGGTGCAAGGGCGGGTTGGACATATATGTGAGTGGGAATGGATGGTAAGAAACAGTAGCGACTTCGCACGGGCCAATAGGCCCTCCACAGGTCCACTGTACTTATTTCCCTATGTTTGTACGCACAAGGAGACACAGACACTAGAAGAACCTGATCAATGTCAGAAGGAAAAGGAACCGAAAAGCACCAAAAAGCCATGTGCAGGAGGCAGAAGCCACCCACAGGAGCAAACGGGAAGACAGAGCCCAGAAGGCTCAGGAAACTGCACAACCGTCAACTGACAGGAGAAGCGGGGCCCAAGAGCCAGAGCCAACCCCCGCAAGCACAACTAGGCAAGCACCCCACCAAAAGTGAGAACCAGCACTAGGCCGACAGAAGTGCCAGACAAGACAACCTCACCTGCAGAGCAGACACAAGACCGTGCCACAACACAGGCGAGCCAAGCAACATACCAGGAGCAGCACTAAAGGTGTGCCCGAAAGCCATGCAGACTCGAGGCAGTAGGCATAGTATGTACTGTTACCTGAATAAAATGCGAGGTCGAAGGAGAAATATGCCCAGAGGTGCGCGCCCTGCAGAAGATGAAGCAGTACAGAGGGAGAACAAAGTGACACCCCCAGATATAAATCCAAAACACCCTCAGCATCCAGAGGGCCACGAATGGAGAGAGAAACGAGCAAGAAGCCATAGAAAACCACGAGAAACAGCGTGAACACACGAGCATACCGCCCGTAAACAAAACACACACCGCGGCCCCAGCACACGAGGTACGAAACGCACCACCCGACCACCGGGAGGCGTGGCTCGTACACCAGGCGGACACACAAATCGTACACATAACGTACAGACATCGTACAAACACCAGGAAGGTGTGCGGAACGAAGACAAAGAACGCCGAAACTGGAAGTAGAGACAACGCGAAAACAAAACAAGGCGAAAACGAAGCAAAAGAAAACAGATGATGGAAGGGAACCAACAAGGCTGACAAAAGACCCGATGGAAACCACATAAAAAATCAACAGACGTTCCAATAATATTGGAAGGTACGAAGAGACTCGCGAACCAACGAGAACGCTTTGCCCGAAACGCTTTGCGTAATAGTGGCTTTAGGCATTGTATGTACTAGCCCTCTCTATAAATCCATCATTCTTTGTAGAACCTCTAGTACGTATGGACCTTACCTAAATAAACATTTATTTTTATTATTTATTTAGAACCACGACAAGCACCCCTGACTAAGGAACTTGCAGGTACAATGATACGAAACGGTTGAGGCCCTATGTACTAGGCCAAGATAGAAATCCATCAATGTTTGTTTCACACCTTGTATGGATGTACCTTACCTGAACACTTTTTTTTTTCTTTTTTTTTAACAGCATTGCGACATAAGAGTGAAAAGGGTAAGGAAAAGGGGGTGAAACACATCCCCAGGAACGACGGGACCGACGAACCCGAAGGAACACGGAACCGAACCCAGGGAGGAGTATACCCGAAAACAACAGGAACACAGAGGGAAGGAACAACCCCACTGAGGAACTGCCAGCCCCACACCAAAGGTACAAGGACCCAAGAAGGGCAAACGGGGCCGAGGCCCCCCAGGCAACCCCTTTCTAATCCCGGGAACCTCTACGGCATGACCCAGGGCAGAGCCGCACCCCCAAAGCCCCAGCTTAACAAGGAAAAGCCGGGGCAGCCGTGCAAACACTAATGAAGGGAGCCCACTGGTCAGACCCAATCGGCACGGCTGGAGGAACCGACTCGAATGCCTCCGCCGCCACCCCGGAAGAGGAAAACCCCCGAGACCGCCCGAGTCTCAACCCAACCAGACCGCGCACCAACCCCGAAACTCGCCTATGGTTTGGAGCAGGAAGCAAGGGAGGAAGTGAGTAGAACAGAAGGGGAGGAACAAGAAGTGGAAGGAGCCAGAGCCGAAGCGACCCCCACCCCCAAGTCCAGACCCCAACCACCAAAACGGGGCAGCCTCGGGGCATCCGGGGGCCGCAAACCAAGAGCGTTGCAGCAACACACACCCAGCAAGCAATGCCGCAGCCGCCTGCACCCGATTATCAAGACCAGTGGCCTGGGTGAATGAGAGCGCGTACCGACAACAATCATCGGACGACTCCGGGTCACAAGAACAAGGACCCAGCAGGCAGCATGGCGGAGGCACAACCGGTGAGTGTCACCCTGAGACAAGGGGACAGATCAACCGACAAACTCGCAGGACGCGAGGGGGACTCCGGGGACACACCTAGAGGACCACGGAGCCCCCGTGAGGTTTCCCAGGGCCCTTAGCCTTTGGTACACGCTAAGGGAAGCCCAGGCAGGGTACCGCGAACCGGCGCCCAAATCTACCAACAAACTGCTAAAGCTGAACCCCCGGGACATGTCCACTTACAGGGGCCAAGCGGGAGTATCGCCAACAGAAGAATTCGGAAGAAAATCACCTAGAACAGGAAGGGGGACCATAGTAAAGGCAGACCCCCACCAGGCAAAAACAAAAGAAAAACCCCGCAAGAGGACAACGTACCCAGGCGGAACAGAGCCGGCCGCTGTTAATGGTGAAAACTAGCTGTGCAGTACCCTGCGCCCCTACCAGTGACGAAAACTACCACCTACCCAGAGACAAACCAGGGCTACAAAACCCCAGCCGACTCCAAGGGCGGCCCAGTACCGAGCAGTAAAGGACACAGTGGTGGTAGAACCCAAGGTGACTTGTGGAAGGTGGCTCCAAGGGCAGTACTTACAGGGCACCTAGGGAAGATAGCCCTAGGCACATTAAGCCCGAGTACTGTGGAATCTTACTCCTGGCTCACACCCCACCGTTAGAGACAGTCCACACCACAAGGCACAGAACTGAAACAAAAACCGGAGCCAGAGGCACTCGACCAGCCAGTAATACACCATCAGCCAAGAACTGCCAGTTGGATCGCCGGCGTGGAGGGTCTGGGGCTCCCCCTTCCCCCCCTCTCAGGGAGGGGGGGGGGTTGCACAGACGGTGGCGCGGCGACGTGATGACGTCATGCTAGTTTGATAATTTTGTTTGGGGAGTTTTGTCCACTCGTTCGGCTTTCGGTAGCAATAATTTCACCAGAATAGGGGTTTGTTTTGGGGCGCCTACCTTTCTGGGTGCCTGTCCCGGTCGATGGCAGACATAGAATGCTCCCAATCACAAAGGGGTTTCTATAGGCCATTGCTCCTCGTGCCTCTCTGAGGGGCCAGGTTCTGGCTCGTGGTCCCTGGTAGGCAAGAACTCCTAGCACTTTGACTGATGCCAGAAAGTTATACATATCCATTCAGCCTGGATAGCTCCGGGGAGTCGACGGGGCTCCCCCCAGAAAATAATTTCTTTTTTTTTGGTATGCGCCTGTGGGTGACAAATGCTAAATAGCCCGGAGCCACACAAGGGTTAAATACCCTACACAACCTATAAATTATGTGAGAAATCTTTAAAGAATTCTGACAAAGAAAGGGATCTAGGGGTGATTCTAGATAGAAAACTGTCACCTGAGAACCACATTAAGAACATTGTGTGAGGAGCCTATGCTACACTTTCTAACTTTAGAATTGCTTTAAATACACGGATGGAAAAATAATAAAGAAATTGTTCACGACTTTTGTTAGATCAAAGCTGGAATATGCAGCAGTTGTATGGTGCCCATATCTTAAGAAGCACATCAACAACCTGGAAAAGGTGCAACGACATGCCACTAAATGGCTCCCAGAACTGAAGGACAAGAGCTACGAGGAGAAGTTAGAGGCATTAACCCTCAAACCGCGCATATCATATATATATATATATGATATCAGTGACAAAACCAAAACCGTGCATATCATTTATATATGATTTTGTCTAGCGCTATAATTTAAACGCCCCGCGTGGGATAGGGGTAATCATCGGTGAGCCTCAACCGACCATAAACAAACCCCGCCTGGGAAAAAAATCCAGCGTGGGTCCCCTTTGTGTACAGACCTCAGTTATCCGGCGGACACCATGGCGAGCACATCAGGTTCCAACGACCGACCACGCTCAGCGAGGCGTTACTCTCGCGACCTTTGACCGAGGACGAAATTACTCGTAATTTGTTCCCTGATAGTGATGAGTCTGATATTGATGACTCAGACTTTGATCATGACTACACACAGCCCTCAAAGGTGGATACGACCGACGACGAGTGTGAACATGCTGGCTCCACCAGGGCTAGGCCTAGCAACTCGCCCATGCCTACTCGCCCTCCAACCCGTTCTCGCAAATTCGTAAAGTCAATATTGACTTATTAACTACGTGCATAGGTGATATACTAAACATAATAGATACCCTTAAAAAGATTCATAGAAAACACCAACCTTACCTAACCTTGTTAGTATCTTAAGATAAGCATCTTATTGCTTCGTAATTACAATTATTACTTAACCTATACCTATTATAGGTTAGGTAATAATTGTAATTACGAAGCAATAAGATGCTTATCTTAACATACTAAGTAGGTTAGGTAAGGTCGGTGTTTTCTATGAATCTTTTTAAGGGTATCTATTATGTTAAGTATGTCACCTATGCACATATTTAATAAGTCAATATTGACTTATTAAATTTGCGAGAACGGGTTGCGCCCTCACTCGACCCCAATTTGTGCAAGACCACACAGTTCATGTGCTCTCTTGCAAGATATTGATGATTTGCTCGACGATTCTGAAGAAGGTGAATAAATTTCCGGTTTTAGTGACTTAGAATCGGAAAATAGTTTCGCTAGTGCCAGTGAAGGAGTGTGGTGTTGCCAAGCGACAATTTGTCGCGTCAGCAGCATCTGGCCAAGCCAGATGCTCCACATGAACAAAGACCCTCAACATCGAGGAATTTTCCATGACCGTCCCTGCCCGCCCCTACTGTTCCTAGACCTGCCCCTGGTCCACCTTTTCCTCGCCGTGGTGCCGCTATTGGCTCTCAAAAGACACCCGGTGTTTTTGTGTGGAGTGATGGGACAGATTTTGTTCCACAAATTCCTGTTTTTGATAATTCAGATGTTGGAATTACAGACATTTTCCCTGATAAAGGTGCAGATATGTGTGAAATGGACTATTTTACTGCATATTTTGATGAGCCGCTAATGGAACATCTTGTTCATGAGACGAACAAATATGCGAGTGATCTCATTGATGAGGAGTTATCCGATTATTCACATTTGCAGCGGTGGAAAGATAAACTGTAGGTGAAATGTATGTGTTTTTGGCATTGTGTATGTTGATGAAACATTGTGTCAAACACGTAATCGACCATTATTGGAGCAAAGACCATACTGTTCCAACATCAATGTTCGGCAAATATATGTCTCAAGACCAAGTTGCGATAATCCTCGGGTGTCTTCACTTTGCAAATGATGAAGACCGAATGATGATGATAGACTTTGGAAGGTAAGGCACGTCCTGAATGAACTTATTGGAAAGTACAGGGATTTCTACGTGCTAGCTCAGAAGCTTGTGATTGACGAATCTCTTGTGCCTTTTCAAAGGACGTCTTGCCTTCAAGCAGTATATTCCCTCCAAACGCCACCGATTTGGATTGAAATTCTTTGTACTCTGTGACTGTGAAACAGGAATTGTATTACATATGATAATGTATATGGGTACAAATGTAGACATTCCTGCTAATGATCAACATGGCTTCTCAGGTAGTGTTGTGAAGTCACTGCTTGCACCATATCTGAACAAGAACCACATATTATACACAGATAACTATTATACCAGTCCCTTGCTAACTAGGTTCTTGCTTGACAATAGAACTGGAGTGTGTGGCAAAGTGAAGGCAAAACGAAGGGAAATGCCAGTGTTTCCAGGTGCTATGCAGGTTGGTGATTGCGAGCTCAGAAAAACAGGTGGAATACTTTCAGTGCGGTGGAAGGACAGGCGTGAAGTGAACATGTTGACCACCATTCACGCTGCAACAATGCTGGACAGTGGCAAGGTGAACAG